>NW_024425230.1:11974584-12019602 GCF_017311325.1 Ursus maritimus | reverse complement strand
TATATAAAATGGTGTCATATATGTGTTAATTGTATATTCATTAATATTTTATTGGGTACTACTGATATCTGTTAGAGCGCTGCGTGTTATGCCTCCTGGACCTAGTTGGTAATTGTTTTATTTATTTGTTTACTTGTGTTTTTTGTCTGCATCCCCCAATAGACTATAAGCTTCTTGAGAGCACAGATGGTATCTGGTCTTATTTGCTGTTCTCTCCTTGATTCCTGCTGCATTATTTGGCACCTGGTAAATGCTCCGTTAATGTGGGCTATGATGTGAAGTAATGCCTATGGCCATAGGCTCTGACTATGGGAGTGTCATAAAATTATAATTTAAGTAGGAAGAGTAGAATACAGAGTTGGGAAGGAAAGCTTGAATGACCCCAAGCGGAGATTATAGGAAAGGTTTTTACAGAAGGTGGTAAGCTTGGGAAGCTTTCAAAAAACAGCAATTTAGTGAAAGCACCAAATTTGCCATCCTGGCCCCCGTCACTTACCGTGGGGTTCCCTGGAACCGCATAAATAGTGCAGCGTCAGCCCTCAACGTCAGCCTCACGGGGACACACACGAGAACGTAACAAAACCTGATACCAAAGGTTTTGGAAAATGAGTTTTGACGTAGTTGCTGACTTACTCAAGGACACTCTATTACTTTCAGAATTGTATGAATGTTTCTTATTTCCTAAAAACATTCTAGTTTCGGTTTATTATAGAAATCAAAAGTGAAACAAACCAAGTAATTCTAAGTTAAGAATCACAGAAAAAGATGGGGCGCCTGGGTAGCGCAGTCGTTAAAGCGTCTGCCTTCGGCTCAGGGCGTGATCCTGGCGATCCGGGATCGAGTCCCACATCAGGCTCTTCTGCTATGAGCCTGCTTCTTCCTCTCCCACTCCCCCTGCTTGTGTTCCCTCTCTCGCTGGCTGTCTCTATCTCTGTCAAATAAATAAATAAAATCTTTAAAAAAAAAAAAAAAAAAAGAATCACAGAAAAAGAAATCACAAATGGCAAAGCAGTTTGAGCATGCTCAGTCTGGATGCAAGGAAAAAAACAAAAAAACAACAAAAAAAAACCCCCTGCTGTTTTGTACTTTTCCAGAGACCCGAGTGTGAAGGCATGAAAAACGAGTAATGAATGTTTTAAACTATCTTCTTCCCCTTCCCCCAACATTTTTCACACTGAATCTGAAGGGATAATGCAGTGAGAGGAGAAAGGTCTCTTTAGGAATGTATAATATTATATCCTGGCTCTGAAAATTATACCTGGGAAGGAGGCAGGCTCTACCCTGGCCCTCACCGAGTTGTAATTCTTCACCCGTGAAGAAAAAGCTGGAAGTGCCAACAAACGTTGTGTAAACCAGCCTCCCCACGTCAAAATAGAATCTGCCTATTGGCCTGTCGCTTAAAGGGTGACCCTGTGTTGGGGCTCTGCTACTTGAATTTGGCCCTGAAAGACAATGTTCAGCTTCCAGTTGGCCTTTCTCAATCAATCAAAAAGAGTCATGGAAATAATTATCAGGCTGGATAATTATTTTACAAAATAGAAGGTGCTTCCCTTCTCCATTTACATTTCGTGCCGTTCATTACTTCCCCGAATACTAATCATGGTGTTTAGCCCTGATCACTTGTTTTAAGGCAAGGGGTCAACTGAAGAGACGGAATGAGGACCCGGGCATTTGCAATGTAAAAGAAACCTTTCACGGGAGAGTGTCAAATAATAAATGCGGTCCTGGGGTGATGGTACCGCGCATCTCAAACATGGAGGACAGACCCCGGAAGCACCACCATCAGCCCTGGAATGGCCAAATTCATAGCGAGTCGTCTGCTCTTTCTCTTAAGGGTAGGAATTGTTCTGTGGTTGTGGTTTGAGTAGAAAGAAGGCTACATTTTATCGGGATTGGGAACCTTCACAAGTTTGTCTATCATTTCACATTTTTTAAAAAAGATTTTATTTATTTATTTGACAGAGACAGCCAGCGAGAGAGGGAACACAAGCAGGGGGAGTGGGAGAGGAAGAAGCAGCCTCATAGCGGAGGAGCCTGATATGGGGCTCGATCCCATAACACCAGGATCATGCCCTGAGCTGAAGGCAGAGGCTTAACGACTGCGCCACCCAGGCACCCCCACATCACACTCTTGTTCCCATCTTCTGCGTGATGAGGCCAGAAAAGCTTCATGGCCCTCCTCCTCTTCTCATACTCCTCAAGAGACTGTTTTATGAATTTTTCTAGTTTAAAGTTATGCCATATGTTGCTGGTTATCTACTTATAATCTGTCCCTCATGGGATTTTCCAGTTTTGCCCAGGGCAGCAATGTACCCACTTAAAACAACTGATTTATCATTCTCTTTGGCAGCCAAGAGAGGCCATCCCTGTTTTGGCTAAGAAGACATGAATGAAGTCTATTGGTGGTACTCCCAGGAAAGTTATTATTTCCCAGATATAAAGGGACATATGTTGTCAGCCTTTTGCCTTTGATCCTTACCCCTTCTTTCCGCCTTGACTGAGACGGTACCTCACTCGTGTGGTGCGGTATCCGTTTTACAAACACAAAGATGAAAGAGACGCGTTAAGCATTGGTGAATGGAAAGAAAACAGGTACTTGGGTCTGATGGCATTATAGACTTACCCTATCATCCATGGAATCACCTATTGTGGATTTCTTAACACAAAGGAAAATAATTCTGGTTGAGTTTTTGTTATTTGCAGCCAAATGCAATTCTGGGACTCAAGGCTATCTTTGTCATTAAATTAAATGTACCCTCCAACAAATTACTGCTGAGTGCAGTCACAAAGAGGGCCGTTAGGACTGAACAATAGGAATCCTAAATACTATGTGAAAATACTGTGACATCAGTGTTGCAGTTATCAACAGCTGCATAACAAATCACCCCAAACTTTGTGGCATAAGGAACAATCTTTTATTATGCTGACCGATTCTGTGGGTCAGGAACATACAAAGGGCATGGGGAGTGGTGGTGGGGGGGCACAGAGTCTGGGGTCAGTTTGGAAGACCCAAAAGCAGGAGTTACTTGAAGACGAGGAGCTGGAATCATCTGAAGTCCTGCTCACACATTTGCTGGAGGTTGATATTGGCTGCTGGCTTGGGCCTTAGCTGGGGAATCTGTCAGAACACCTACCTGTGGCCTTTCCATGTGGTCTCTCCACTTCTTTGCACTGTGGTCTCTGGGTTGCACGTACAAACATCCCAAGAGCTGTATTACCTTTAATGGTCCATCTTTGGAAGTTATAAAACATCACTTGCTCCATAGTCATAAGTCCCCCCATATGGGGGGGGGCACACAGATTTATCCTCTTGTTGGGAGGAGTGTCAATGTCACAGTAGAAGAGTGTGTGGGATGGAAGCTCTTATCATGGCCATCTTGAAAGATATAATCCACTCAGCCATGCAACAGATTGTACCAAACACCTCCAGGAATACTAAATTCTCCTTAGGTTGCTGTGGACAAGAACAAAGAGAAGGCATAAAAAATAGTAAACACAACCTTTATCTTTTCAGTTCCTTTCAGTTTTAGATGTTTGTGAAAAAGATTTAAGATACTCACAAATAACAGCTCCATTTACTGAGAAGTTCCTAGGGGCCGGGCACGATACTAAGCTTTTTACATGCATTGCCCCTTTTAATGTTCACAATACCCATGAGGTGCGAATTACTATTCCCAGATTCCAGAAGAGGCTCGAAAAGGTTGAATCACTTTCCCAGTCTCTGTAAGAGCTGGACTGTCATTCAAATCTAAGTTGGCCCGTCTCTAACATACTTGCTACTGCTCTCCATTCGTAGAAGCTAGAAGCTGCCTTCCCTGTCTTGCCCATTCAGCTCATACAGCTCAAGAGTGACTTTCTTGCCCCAATTTATTTGGTCCCAACTCATGCATTGCACTTATTCTGTCAGCTATGCCCCTAGATTCCTACCACCCCAGCTACCTGCCTGCTGGGCCCTTCCTTACGGACCTATGCATTGGCAATTCTAGCCCTGACCCTTCTCTGGTGTTCAGTGGGCACATTTGCCTTATGTGGGAACTTCCTATCCATTACTCCCAGCCTGGAGGTCACCGTCTGACTCTTTCTCCCACCTACAGTTTTGGGGCGAATTCAGGTAATGGATTGGCAAAGGGAGCCATGCTCGAGCATTGCCAACTTCTATTTTCCTGTTCACTTGTAAAGAAAGCCAATCCTTCCATGCAGTGATGTGGTTTTAGTACCAAGCAGTGGGAAAAGCCTTAAGACGTCTCAGGATGTGTTGGTTTAAAATTGTTGGAAAAGTCACTTAGGGCCATGCTTGTTAAGCTTTTATATGAGTACCTGGAGATTGTGTTAAAATGCAGATTTGGGCTCATGAAGCCTGGATGGAGTCTGAGATTCTGCCTTTCTCACCAGCTAATCCTGGCTGTCCTTGGACCACACTTTGAATTGTGAGGCTGTAGGGCTGCATCTCTCAGCCTTGACTGCACATTAGCATCCCTGGGAGCTTTAAAAAAAAGACTGACATCGGGTTACACCCTCAGGGATTCTGATCTAACTGATTTGGGGTGTGGCCTGGGTGATAGGATTTTGAAAGCTTCTGCTGGTGATTCTAATATACGGGCCAGGTCAGGAGGCAGTGGTCTAGATGGTTGTACTTCCTCCTTCACAGAACAACATACTGTATACTCACTGGGTTCCAGGCTAAGTAGTGAAGTGCTAGGGGTAAAACAGTGTAAAAGAAATACATAGACTCTAGAAGGAGAAACAAATAATACATAGAAAAACAAATTCCTAATAGAATATATTAAGCTTTAGGCTTATGTTAGGCTTTAAAAATACCGAGAATTTATGTATAAAGTACAGTATTGATGAAAAGAAAGCCAATTCTGTTAATGTAGGTTTCTGTGTATTTTTAGTGAACTTGTAAATTGTACTAATAAATTAAGAATTATGAAATTGCCTATATCCTTGGTTGCTGTCGTTTCCTCTTAAGAATTTCTCCTCATGCACTGTTTCTGGGAATGTAAATTGGTACAACCACTGTGAAGGACATCATGGAGTTTCCTCAAAAAATTAAAAATAGAAATACCATACTACATAATAATTCCACTACTGGGTACTTACCCAAAGAAAACGATAACACTAATTTGAAAAGATACATGCACCCCTATGTTGATGGCAGCATTATTTACAATAGCCAAGATATGGAAGCAACCCAAGTGTCCATTGATAGATGCATGGATGAAGAAGATATATTAATATATAAATAAGTATAATTGACTCTTACTCAGCCATAAGAAAAAATGAGATCTTGTGACAACATGGATGGACCTAGAGCGTGTTATGCTGAGATAAGTCAGACAGAGAAAGACAAATACTTTAATGAATCTTAATGTGGAATCGAAACAACAAAATAAAACAAAACAACAAAAGACAGAAACAGACCCATAAATACAGAGAACAAACTAGTGGTTGCTAGAGGGAAGGCGGTTGGCATCATGGGCAAAATGGGCAAAGAGGAGTGGGAGATACAGGCTGCTAGTTATAAAATGGATCAAATGCATAGCATTGGGGGTATAGTCAATGGTATTGTAACAGTGTTGTATGGTGACAGGTGGTAGCTACACTCGTGGTAAGCATTCTATAATTTATAGTTATTGAATCACTATGTGTATGCCTGAAACTAATGTAACAGCGTGTGTCAATTACGCTTTAATAATAATAAAAAAAAGTAAATGCTTTTAAAAAAAGTTCTTATTTTAATTCCAGTTAGTTACCATTCTGTTATATTAGTTTCAGGGGTACAATATAGTGACTCAACACTTCCATCCATCACTCAGCGCTCATCACGACAAGTGTCCTCCTTTATCCCATCACCCGTTTAACCCATCCTCCCACCCACCTCCTTTCTGATCGCCATTAGTTTGTTCTCTATAGTTAAGAGTCTTTCTTGGTTTGTCTCTCTCTCTTTTTTCCCCTTTGCTCATTTGTTTTAGTTCTTAAATTCCAGAGATGAGTGAAATAAATATGGTATTTGTCTTTGACTTTTTTCTCTTAGCTTATACTCTCTAGTCCATCCATGTCATTGCAAATGGCAAGATTTCATTCTTTTTTTTATTATGTTCAGTTAGCCACTGTATAGTACATCATTAGTTTTTGATGTAGTGTTCAATGATTCATTAGTTATGTATAACAACCAGTGCTCGTTACAAGATTTCATCCTTGAAAAAATAAATGCTTTTAATGTATGTCAAATAGAAAAGAGGAATATATCCCAAATGATATTCTTACGATATTAAAAAAATGTTGAAAGGAAACATTAAAATATTAATTACATTGAAAAATAAATTAAACATTAAATAAAAATAAAAATACACCCAACATGTCAACCAGAGTGCCACACAAACCAATGAGAACAACTTCTTGGAAAAAAATTCCTGAAAGAGAATGGAGCAAACTTAATTTTGTGCTGGAAAAAAAAATAAAAAGGAATTTCTCCTGAAAGGAGGAGGGCACAAAAGGGAAACCTCTTGTATTGACACGTCACTGAAAACAACTTAATAAGGAAATTAGAAAATTAGTTATGACCCAGAAACTCATTGAAGTTTTGTGAACCTATCAGATTTAAGTCCTATGTGAGCAAAGACCTTGTCTGTGTTTTCATTTGCTACGGAACCAACAGTGAACCCAGGACCTGGCAGATCCCAGGATCTCTGGAAGTATGTGCCGATTGAATTAACTAAAAGCCATGATTCCATAGGGCATGAAGATAAGAGGAGATTTTTTTATACTGTGATATTTAGTTACAACTGGAATTATAATGGTTTTGATGAGGTCATGACTTAATGTCCTAGGGAGGCAATGTAACACTAGCCAACATTCTAATAACATTTTATGTCTTCTAGAAAATCTTGTCTGAAGGTTCTACGCATGATTTTATCCAATGTGCTTCTAACATAGATCCACTGGTTAGAACCATTATATCCTAGAATTCAGAGCCAAGAGCATGTTTGCCTGAAGACCGCAAGCTCCTTGCTGGTGTAGACAAGACTTTATTCTTCATGTGCTTGGCTCTTGGGACCGTGTAGAGCGTAATGTGAGTGAGCAAGAAGAATTTTTGAATAAGCCACTGATGAAATGGAGGGACTTACACATTTTCCTCAGATATGAGACTTGTGTAACGTAATACTTCTCTTCACTTCATGTCTGCCAGGAAGCTCTGAGGCCACTTTTCATATTCTACTTGAATATTCAAATCACCTTAGGTGCCTGAGGTATGTCTGTTTTCTTTAAATCCTTTTGTCATGTTCTAAAATTTTTCAATTATTATTATTATTTTTTGTTGGGTTTATAAGCTCCCTCACATTCTTCATGAATCCTTCAGAGATGAGGATGTTGAAAATCTGGAAAAGCCAGAGGGTAAGTGGTAAGCAACAAGAAAGGTAGGTATATATAGTTGAAAGGCATAAAGTCATCTTTATTGTTATTTGCTCATTTATATTTCCTGAATCCTTGTACTCCATAACGCTCACTGACCTATACAATGTTGATAAAATTATTTGATTCATCCATTTCCCTTTTTTTTTTAGGTAAGGGCATATGTAGTTTAAAGTGTCGACTATTCTGTTTTTATAGCCAAGGGAGAACTTGCAACGTGATTACATAAGGTAGAAATCAAAGCATTTTCATGTCTACTCTAAAAGAATATTTTCCATGTGCCCTGACCCCAGAAACAGAATTTTCTCTGGGAAGTTCAGTGAAATCTGTCACTCCTTGATTCTTCAAGAACGGACTTGTTTAGATAAATAATAATGAGTGAACCCTTATGAAGACCCTACTATATGCTCTCATTTTCTTTAAAGCACTTTTCCTCCATTAATTCATTGGCTTTTCATGTCAAATGTATGACGTAAGTGCTATTAATGTGCCCATTTTATGGATAAGAAAACAACAGAAATATTAAGCAACTTGCCTAGTTCACACTGTTTAATGGCAAAGCAGCTTTTGAACCAAGGCATCCATGCTCTTAATTACAGCAATAGGCTGCCTAGTAGAATTGCCAGAAGTCTTAGAGAAGTGTAGTTGGCCTAAAAGATATAAATATTTGCAGCAAGAACAAGACTGATGCATTTGTAATAGGATGACTGACATCATATTTATTCCCATGAATTATGAACTAAAAACATAAAGACAGAACCCAGAAAATGGCATTCTTTTCACTTAATGAAATGAGAGAGCTAGGCTCAGAGACATTTAGGGCCTGTTTCAGGTCACACAGCTACTTAGCAAGACACTTAAAACTGGAGTCCTATGACCTAGTGCTTGGCCTTGGCTCATTGGAAACACCTGTAATTTAAGAGCCGTAGTGCAAGAGACACGTTGACTGTCTCCACTCTGACTCTTGAGCTCTTACTGCTATTCTTACCATTCCTGCTTTGCATATAAAAGATCACCTACCTGAGCCAACAAAATGTTTCTTCTGACAAAATTGTGTAAATTTGTGTTTCTTTATACATAATGCTTGTGTATTTCCCTGACAAAGAAGTACATATCTGGTGGTAAAGAGTTAAACAAAAAAAGCACATGCATTAAAAAAAAAATGCAACCATCCATATAGGGCCTTCTCATTGCTATAATGATATCAGTTGCAACAAGTCCAAGGCCCGACCTCATTACAAGGGTTTAATTGCATTGTTACACAGTCTCACTTCTCCTCTCTGGCCTCTTTCTCTTTATGACAGCTTTAGAAAGGAATTTCAGCTCAAGGTCAAAGGAAATTAATTACTGCTTTCTTAATCTGTGCTCATCTACGTTTAGAAAACTTTGGGCTTTCTACCAACATATTCTTGTCTCCTCTTTGTATAGACCCAAACTTATAAAAGTAACACCTCAGACCTTTGTAAAAAAAAAAAAAAAAAAAAGGGTGCATAGAAGCACTCGAATAGCATGTATTTAATAAGTGTGGATCATATCCCAAGAAAGCACCAGGTGTAGAAGAGAAATTCCAGCCATTTAGCAAAGATAGCAATGCTTTTAAAAGTTGAGAATTATCTTACATAGAAAATTGCATCCAGTAATTAGACTGAAGGCTATTAAATTGGAGTGTTAATAATGTTAATCTAGCAATGCCGGTAAAAAAGAATGTTCTAAGATAAAGGGACGATGAGTGGGCATATCAATTGGCTGTAGAATGACATAGCTACAGATTTAAATACGGCTTTCTGTGGAGCATTTCTATCTGTAGTTAGTTTAATCTTTAGGAGAAGCTGATTATTTTCATTATTGCATTAGCATTCTCAAATATGCATTCCTTTCCTTTCTCATGTCTTCACTGGCAAGAAGATACCAAGTCAATGGATATAAAGATGAAAGGATTGGAAGCCTGGGTTCTATAGGTTATCAATAAATATAAATGTTAAGTTAGAGATGAATGACTCCAAAAACCTCTGCCTGGGTGTGTTTCTTGACTATCAAGGATACCTTTGAAGGCCTAGTAATGGCAGGAGGTCCTACTGGGCCTGGGGACATCTGTATTCTAGTGGAAACTCTGAGGCTAGCTGGCCACAGGGTTGGGTGGGTCACTTACCTACTTAAAGAATTTTCACTTCCCTTCTTTTACATAGATAATAGATCTGGATGATTTCTAGAGCACCTTCCAGCTTTATTCTCTTCCATACTTACTAGTTTCACATAGAATGATAACCCCCAACAGAAGGAGAGGTATGCATATAGTGCAGGGTCTGAGCATGGCCTCTGGGGTTAGTCAGCCTGGTTCTTGTTTCTGGTCCATCACCTACAGGTTAAATGACTTTGGAAAAGTTTCTCAATCTCCCTTTAGCTCCCCTCCCCCTCATTTGTCCTTGTAAAACACACAGCAAAGTTGTTGCACAAATTACATGCTCACAAATTCCCATCATTTATTGAGTACCTGGCTAGTTAGAGTTTACTGGTCTCTGGCTAGATAAACCCATTTTAGGCAACTCAGAGAAAAATAAAATGTATTAACAGGGCAAGGGGGAGTCAATGGATAGCTGAACAACAAGATCTCCAGAGAAGTTATCCTCTAATTTTAATATGCATAACAATAAACTGAGGGCTTAAGATGCATATTCTCATTCAGAAGGTCAAGGATAGAGCCTGAGATTCTGCATTTCTATCAAGTCGCAGGTGAGGAAATCCTACTTATCCCTATTTTACACTTTGAGTTAAGGTCCAGAAGAACAGTCCCAGGCATCTGAGAAGGAAGAATAAGTAGACAGGACCTTCCTTCTCCAGACAAGGACATTGCTGTTTCATTGGATCTTCCTTTAATATCTTCAATATTAACATTCCCAGGGGGATCTTCAGGCTTCAGCTTGGGTTGCCATGACCCACACACCCTTAGCTAGTGGAAGGAAGGTGCTTTGATTGACAGTTCCTCTAAGATGGCCTGCAACAGGGAAGGGGAAATTCCCTAAGGTCACAGTTCTCAAAATGTGGTCGCCAGGCTAGAAGCATTAGACTCAGTTGGGAACTTGCTAGAAATGTAAATTCTAAGACCCCCGCCATCGACCCACTGAATCCGAAATTTTGAGGGTGATGCCTAGGGACTACTATTTTAATAAGTTCTCCAGAGTATTCTAATACACGCTAAAGTTTGGGAACTAGTTCACAAAAGAAAAATCAAAGTACTCTTACCAGAAGAGGGGAGAATGAATCTTCGAAGGTACTATGGACCTTATTTTGGTAGAACAGCCTGAGTAGACTAGCCCAGAAGGACACACACAATAAACGTTCACCGGGTGCCAAGCTATGAGCTAAACCGTTGGTCAGTACAAGCATATAAATTTCAGACAGATGGTCTCCTATATCCACTGACTTTTCAAAAATAAATATAATTTTTTTGTTTCCTTATTTGTTCATGTACAAAACATTTATTAAGTGCTATAAGACCTAGGCCTGTTGATTCAAAGTTAAATAAGAGGAAGCCCTTGCCGTAATACTGCTTAAGGTCTATAGGGGAGTTAGATGAATGATTAACACTCCCAGTCTAGCACAAAAGTGCCATGAAAATGATATAGCCATGCAGTTTTCATCAGTTCAGGGGTGTGAACGCGGTCAGCTAATTCTGCCTTGGTGGAGGAAACTGAGTAGGGTTGTTACCAAAGCTGACATTGAGAGGGAGGTTTCAGGCAGAAGCAGCCCACAAGTAGGCCTGGAGCTATATGAGAGATTGGTATGTGTTCAGATGTTACGAGCACGTCATCCCAGAAGACTCCAGAGAGCCATTTCCTTTTGAGAAATGGCTAGAGTTCAACAGCAGGAGCCAAAATTAGAGTTTTCTGGGGTCATCTGTACTTTAGTCTAAAGCCTGAGGTAAGGGCAGTGAACTGGATTTGATGAAAGCCAAGTTGCTGTTTGGATGGTCAGAAAAGTACGTTACACTCTGAAGAAGCACCTAGCTTTGGAAGACTTAGCTGTCTTGCCTCTCCCTCAATTCTATAAGCTTCCTCTTATTCTCTCAATACATTTTTTTCCCCTTGAGTGTCCAAAAATATTCTGTAGCTGGCTGCCAAACAACCCTAATTAATATGATTGGAACAGATGATATACAGGTGTGTTAAAATTCAGATTAAAAAGTGTTTATTGTGATGAACATATAGCTTTGTTGTGTACTTTCAGCAGGTCAGAATTGTGGTATTTAAACACTTTATAATGTCGGATGGGCTGTTGAGTATGATTTATCATGTTGTCTCAAAATGGTGGGTAAGGGCCAAATTTGAGGGAAAGAGAAGGCCATTGTCCCCCATCCTAAGCCTTCAGGCCCAGCAGCCATCTGCTGCAGTCATACCGAGAAGCACCGTTCAAAGAACCAACATGGGGGCACCCGGGTGGCTCAGTTGGGAAAGGTCTGCTTTTGGCTTAGGTCATGATCTCCAGGTTCTGGGATCGAGCCCCACATCAGGCTTCCTGATCAACAAGGAGTCTGCTTCTCTCTCTCTCCCTCTTCCCCTCCCTACAACTCATTTTCTCTCTCTCTCTCTCGAATAAATAAATAAAATCTTAAAAACAACAACAACAACAACAACAACAACAACAACAACACAAAGAACCAGCATGATCATCCACTGATGGGTAAAGTTTGGGATAATTGAAAGAAGGGCGGTTGGAGGTGCTGGTAGTTTACTGTTCAACTGGACAGCCAACTAGCCAGGAGACTTAGTAATCTGCCCTCGGCTTCCAGAACAAAGAAGAGAAACTTGAAGAATGATGGCAGTGTCCAGAGTTAGGGTGCAGATGAGAGAGATTGCACACCCACCTTTGACAAAGTAGTAACGGGTGAATTTGATTAGATACGGGTGGTAGGAAAAAGTTATGAGACCCATTTACACTTAAATAAGTGGAAAACAATGAGGCAGAGTCAAAGTCATGAGAGAAGTCAAGTGAAGTTTAAGGATGTTTATGGAAGGAAAAGATCATTGTAGGAGATCACAATAAGCTTCATGGAAGAGATGGAATTGGAGTTGAGCATGGTGTGGGTGGTATTCAGGCAGAGAACAAGGCAAGGTTCAAAAATGGAAGCATGTATTTTGCTGTTGACCAAGCAGGGAGTTTGGGTGGAAACTGCAAGAGTGAAATATAAAACAATCTTGTGTCAGATGGTGGAAAGTCTTGGATGTCATTCTAGGCCATGTGGATTATAACCTGACAGTGGGATGTCTTTGGAGTTTCTAATTCGGGCATTGATATGATCCAAATGAGTCCTTCTCAACGTTCTCCTTCCATGGCATAGATAAATAATGATAATCTGTGTATGGTAGACTGGAATAAAAGATGAGGCAGCTTTGTTAGAGGCAGACACTCTGGGAACATCAGGTTTCTGTTCTTCAAAACCCAAGAGTTATAGGTATGAATATCTCGTACACTGGAGAAAACCTGTCACTTACTGGTGCCCCCTAGGTACCAGACACTGTTTATCGTTGGGATACCAAAGTCAACGAAACAGAAAGTTTCCTGCTCTTACATTCTAGTAGGAGAAGCAGATAATAAACAAAAGAACAAATTGATATGACAGCACCGGGCAGTGACTGAAGCTAGGTAGAAAAAAAAAAAAGTAGAGGTAAGGAAAGAGAGAGGTGGAGGCAGCCAGCCAGCATTCCTCTCTGGGAATGTGACACTCCCATGGTAGCCTGAGTGAAGTGATGAAATAAGCCAAAGATCTAGAAAAAGAGTATTATAGGAAGAGAAAACCAGGGTTTGAACGGTTGGAGGAAACACAAGAAGAACCACAAAGCCACCCATGAACGAGTGAAGTAGAGAATGCTAAGTGATGAAATTGGAGTTATCGTCAAGTCAGAACACGTAGAGCTTGGCAGGTCATGGTAAGGAGTTTATTTTAAATATAAGGGCAGCACAGTAAAGAGATTTGAGCAATGGAGTGATATGCGCCAGGTTATGTTTTCAAAAGATTGTACTGCTGTGTGAAGAATATATTGTAACGGGCAAGAGAGGTCCGGGTTTGCACTAGGCTCTTAGCAGTGCAGGTGGAGGAAAGTGACTGGATTTAGGACATCCTTTGGAAGTCAGACTGAAAGGAACCTGAGGGAACTGGAATTGGAACGTGAAAAGAAGGGAGATGTCCAAATGATGTTTTATATTTTCGACCTGAAAACTAGATGAATACTTACTGCGATGTCCAAGTTTGAGGGCAAGGTGGGTTTGGGGTAAGGGTTTGAGATACTTTCAGAGATCCAAATGAACTGCCAGGCCAGCAGTTGGATATACAGATCAAGGGGAAAGAAGAGGACGGGAATGGGGACATAGATTTGGAATCTGTCTTCATATAGTCTGTAAACCAGATCACAGAGTGAAAGAATGTAATAGAACGTAAAGATTAAAAAAGGGGGGGGAGGGACGAATATTTGTTTTATGTCTGCTACTTATTAAGCTTTCTGCTAATATATATGTTTTTACCTACAGCATAGCATGACAGCAACACAACTAGCCCCTATTCAGTGTTGAAGAAATGCGGATTCAAAGCTTTAAGTGGCTACTTTAAGTAATTTTATGTGGGTTTTACCAGGACCACTTAAATAGCTCAAGCCAAGCTAGATGGAATTTTCTTCAAAGTTTTGGATCTCCTTACAGATCTCAAGAAATTGAAACTTTGTTATCACACACTTTCTGTGTTAGTATAACGTAGCTCAGTGCACAACCACACTGTGACTTACTATATTCCATTCATCTGCTGAATTCCTACAGCCCACATTTGATCTAGTCCCCTGGTGGCACCTAAATTTAATGGTGTTCCATCCCACTGATGGTGTCTCCCAGATGATATTGCAAGCTGACATTTTTGTATTACTTGCTGGATTATTTAAAGCGGAGCTGTCCAATATGGTAGCCCCTGGCCACATGTGGCTATTTAAATTAAATTAATTAAAGTTAAATAAAATTTTAAATTCTGTCCCATGGTCACACTACACCCATTTCAAGTACGCAACAGTAACATTTGGCTAGTGCCTACTCTTTTGTGTAGAGCAGATAGAGAATATTTCCATCATCACAAAAAGTTTTATTGGATAGTGCTGTTTTAAAGCACCAGTGTTTGGCTTATCTTCCTCACAGGTCCTCTGTTCTTAATATATCAGCTCTATAAGAGCTTAGTTCTTTGTGGCAATTGATCCAAAGACCCACTCCCAATCCACCAAAACACACACGTTACCCAGTGACCAAAGCTGATTTACTAATATCATTCAGAACAAACAGGAATGGGAAAGCAGCAGCCAATGGTGGAAGGCACAGTAGATGAAGACCCAATAAGGGTAAATGGGCGTGCTTAGTGAAGTGTTGCAGCTAAATGAGTACGCAGAGGCAGAGTGATAGCACAGATGAGAGGGAGGTAGGTGAGAGCCATGAGATAATCATTACATTGACATAAGCAGTGGAATCGTTGGTTTGATTCCTAACTGAATACCTTGAGGGAGATGGAGAAAATGTGGAATTGGCACAGACGAGTGCCAAGGAATCATGTCGATCTTTGGAATTTAGGAGTGATTAATATGGGTCAATGAGTTCCAAGGCTGATTTGCCTGGAATAGTTTCTCAAGCCCTGTAACACCACTGCTTGCCTTTTTACCCAATGCCAAAGCTGTCTTAACAAACATCTGGATGCCAGCTCCTGTGAAACCCACTCTTTTTCTCACTCTGAGCACAATCATTTGCATAATGATGTTAAGCTAATGCATTGGCTGTAAGTCCCAGCCCACCTTCAATTCTCAGAAATTTAAAGTCAATTATAAACCACTCTAAACCACCAGCCTGAACCTAATACTTTAAGATTCTCATCCATGGAAGAACCAAAATAAGAAACAAGATTGATTTAGAAGTTGGGTTTTATGGTGGTAAATGTTGAATTCTTAATTTCTTTTCTTTTTCTTTTTGTTTTTGGCAGAAGAATCCAGTTTCTACAATAAAATTAGTAGATTCTGAACTACTTTTTTTTTTTTCAATTTAAGGTTTTTAAAGAATATATAAATTAAATTTTGGATAAAAACTTCTCAGGGTAACTCTTCAGCTGAGCTTGTCACATTACTCATGATTGCAGAATCATTTTATCTTAGCTATCATTATTTATTGTTGCCATTACTTCTTGTCATTTATTCTGTACCAGATACAGAAGCTGAAACCCTGAGAAATCACTCCCCAGCATTCACAGCCCCAGTAAGAGGCAGAGCTGAGATTCAAGGAAGATATCTTGCTGATTCTCTGATGGAATATTTCCCCCTATTTAAAAAAATACTTAAAATTGGGATAAAGAGTAGACTGACCGAAAGATGACTCAGAGAAGTTCACATTTATGACCATAAATGTTGATGTGTTAGGATGAAATTATTAGAGTGTCCTGCATGAAGTATAATCATAAAGCAAGCTAGCATTTCCTGTACCTGTCAGAAAGCAAAACCCACTTATCAAGAATATATTAAAAGTATTTGAATAGAAAGTACAAGTGTTTCAGCAGTGGGTGCTTAGCTGGACATCTTTGCAACTATTTTTCATTTCCTAAAATAGTAACAAAAAAACTTGTATTAGTTACTTTGAGCATTTGTATATTGATAACACAGGAGCATGAAATAATTAGGAAAGGAGAAAGAAGAAATAGTTGAAATTTAGAAAAGTATTAATCCCATGACTTTTTCATTGCATTTTCCCTAATACGACTCCTCATCCTCATGCCTGTGCTCGCCTCCAGGCTGAGTTCATTGCCAATAGCTAACTAGTCTCCTAGTCCCTTGTGTTTCCTTTTCTTAAAGCTCTTGTCACATTGTATAATCATTTTCTCTAGTCTGGGGCCACCAATTCCCCATGAGCCCCGCCACAACAGCTTTGGGTCTCCAGCCTATGCTGTCAGGTAAGACACATAGAATCCCAATAACCACTTGATGAGTTAATAGATAATTCATCACTTATTATCCTTAGTTATAGAGAAAGGACTCTCTTTAAAGGTGGTTTTGATCATACTGGCAATAATAGATCTTCTGACCCACCTGGGAATCTTGACAATTTCTTACCTGTTGAGGGAAGTATCTGATTCTTGGAGTCAGTGCCTTGAGACTCTCTGTTTCTGGGGCATGCTCTGCTTGGAGCAAGTCTCTTGGCAAGGCTTGCTTAACAAACACTTGGAGAGGATGCCGTAATTAAGTGGTAATGTTACATAACAAAATGTTCCTCTTTCCATCTCTCTCTTTCTCTCTCAACAGGATTTTTTGTTTGTTTGTTTGTTTGTTTTTCCTCCATCTGTAAGGCTCTGCAAGTGACAAAATGAAAAACTATTCATCAAACTAGGGTCTGGCCAGATTAGACACTTTCGTCGAGCAATGTAATTCTATTTACCTGCAGTGTAATTTACCACAAAATTAATGCTATAGCATGTAAGACCATTGTTTCATAAAAGTAATTGTTAAGCTAAAAAAACCCCCAGAATTTCCTTTTGGCCAGCACAACAAGATTAACACCTTTTCATAAGTGAGGGTTATATGTAATTCACTTCTGATGATTGAAAAATAAAAAGCATCTTGAATGAGCTTGGCTGTATTTTTCAATCGTTGGCCAAATTTGAATATACTTAAAAAGAAATAAAAAGGAGGATAGATATGCACTTTGTTTAAAAGTCCTCTTGATTCATGGACTCATGATCTCAGGGTTGTGTGATTGAGCCCTGCGTCAGGCTCTATGCTCAGTTCAGACTCAGCCTGAGATTCTCTCTCCCTCTCCCTCTGCCCCTCCCACTCATGGTCTCTCTCCCTGTCTCTCTAAAATAAATAAGTAAATCTTTAAAAAAAAATCCTCTTGGTTCATGGGAACTGAATAACATGAAATTGGTAGCTTTCCAAAGGAAGGCTAGGAGTTCCTCCAGGAAGTGCCTCTTGTTTTGTTTCTGTACTAGAGGAAAAACATATGTATATATTACAGAATCATCGTTAATCTTGGCACTCAGACTATTTCTTAATTCAGATAAGAAACATCTCAAGTGTTTTCCGTTATGAGGTAGCATCTACCTTCCATTTAAAAGGGGCATTAAATCCCTTTAATCAGATTCCTGGCTCCTTCTCATGAAATTTCTTGATTTTGTGGCCCTTTCTGCTCGTAACTTGAGTTTTTATCTCCGTCATCCTCCCTCATGCCTTGTATCCTTGAGATATTTTGGAGACAGGCATGAAGAATGGAGATGAGTTCATTTGGATCAAGGTAGAGTCCCACAGGCTCTAAGGATTCCTCAGGCCCTCTCTGTACATTTCCAAATTCTGTTGGCCTCACGCAATGACCAAGATGAGAAGAAATCCTCTCAAAGTCCTCTGCCTGGAATGCTCTTGGCTGGCTCCTTCAAATGCACTGGGTCTTACCTAAGTATTTTCTTCTTCTTCTCCTTCTCCTCCTCCCCCTCCTCCTCCTCCTCCTCCTCCTCCTCCTCCTCCTTCTTCTTCTTCTTCTTCTTCAAGATTTATTTATTTGATAGAGATAGACAGAGAAAGAGAGAGCAAGAAAGAGCACCTGAGCAGGAGGAGGGGCAGAGGAAGAAGGAGAAGGAGAGGGACAAAAGCAAACTCCCCACTGAGCGAGGAGCCTGACATGGGGCTTGATCCCACAACCCTAAGATCATGACCTGAGCCAAAATCAAGAGGCAGTCGCTTAACTGACTGAGCCATCCAGGCGTCCCATGGCATTTCCTTCTCAATGAATCTTCTCCTCACCAAATCTTTTTGTGTAGGTACTTAACTATTACAAAATTTTGAAACACTGAGATATATGTATGTATGTATATATATACATATACATATATATATATACACACACAAATACATGTATAATAAGTAATCTATATGTGACTGTAGTGTGATGTGAAAGTTGTGTTCAGTAGGATGAAGTGTTACATACAACAGAATATATCATGTATAAACCCATGTAGATAACACACAAAATAGGCAAAACTAATCCATGCTGTTAAAAATCAGGAGGGTATTTACTTTTGGGGAGGATAGTGTATAAAGTGGGTAAAGTAAAGGGCGTTTTTGGGGTCAGATAATACTTTTTAAAATATCTGGGTGGCAGTAACATAAAGTGTGTTCAGTTTGTGAAAATGCACCATTGCACTGCTCTGTATGTATATCATGTTGCAATAAAATTTAAATAAGAGAGAAATGACCATATTGACATAGTGAAATGTTTAGAAAGTAGAACAACAAATGGCTAGTAACCATATAAAAAAGATTCAATCTCATCAGTGATCAGAAAAAATGTAAATTAAGAAAATCACAAAATGCTGATTTACCTAACAGAGCACAAAGTATTAAGGAAAAGATAGGTGATATTCTTAGTTGTAGAGTGGGGAAAGAGTCACTTTTATTGAGAATTGGAGGGAAAGTGAATGAGCACTGCCTTTCTAGAGAACACCATAGTAATACCTGCCAACACTTCAAATGTATATACTTTCTGAATAGGAATTCTATTTCTAGATATCCAACCTAAAGACATATGCATATATTTGCACAAGTGTGCGCATACCAAGGGTCTGCATGATAATGATGTTTGTACAAATTAAGAAATGGAATCAAGTCCATTGTGTATAACGGCTTCTTAGATGGTCCCTAGTGATGGCTGCCTTCTGGTAATCATGTCTGTATGGAATCCCCTTCCCTTGAGAGTGAGCAGGACCTGGTGACTCGCTTTTAACAAATAGAATATGGCAAAAGTAATGAATGGCACTTCCAGGATTGGGTTTCAGCCTTTATTATTTTTTTTTTTTTTGCTTTCAGGTTCTCTTTTGCTCTCTTCTTGCATGCTCCAAGAGAAGCCAGCTACCATGTGAGCTGTGCTTTGGAGAGAATGTGAGGCAAGGGACTGATGACCCTGGATCACATCCAGCAAGGACCTGAGATTTGCCAACTGCAGCACGAAGGAGCTGGGAAGTGGATCAGCCTGGAGACGACCGCAGGTCTGGTCAACACAGTGACTGCTGCCCTTGTGGACCCTCAGCCACAGGGGCCAGCTAAGCCGCCCTTGGATTTCTGACCACCAAAACTGAGATAATAAACGTTTGCTGTGTTTAGCTACGAAATTTGGGGGCAATTTTTCACCCAATCATAGATAATTAATACATCAATCAGTAGATTAAGGCTTAAATAAAGTACGATAATTCTATATGGTGGACCATTCATCAGCATTTTAAAAGAAGTATGCAGTATCTCTTTATGCATTGATATAGAAAGATTCTTAAGAGATATTATGTAAGTAAAAATAATAAGATTGCAAAACCATATATACAGTAGGAGTCCATATAATTAAGAAAGCAAACTTTGTATATTTATAAGTAATGATACATGCTTCTAAATCCAGAGAAAAAGTTTAGAAAGGAAAAAGTGAAGTTGATTTGGGAAGGAAAATTTTTACATAATACTCTACTGCATGTAATCACTTGAAATTTTTAAAGCAAGAATGTATTCACACATTAGTTATGTAAATAAGTATATAAATACTTATATAAATAGGGGCACCTGACTGGCTTAGTTGGTAGCTCATGAAACTCTTGATTTTGGGGTTGTGAGTTCGAGCCCCACATTGGGTGTAGAGATTACTTAAAAAAACAAAATCTTTAAAAAATTACTTATGTAAATAAGTTTACTTATTATATACTTATATATACATATAAAAGTACATCTACATATGTAAATTCATTTAAATTATATTTGGAAAAGTGATTTTAATTGTAAAAAACAAAAAAAAGCCTAAAAATAAACTGCCAACCTACCACCCAACTATAACCTTTTTTATGTTCATTCCTTTCCCATTCTTACTTTCAATTTCCCTCCGTTCTCATGCAATATGAATATCGATGAAGATACAAGATATGTTTGAACAACATTGAGATCAACTGTGCATGTGATCTTATAACCTTTTTTACTTAATATATAGTAAACATTTTCCATGTCACTAAATATTGTCCAACAACATCCATGCTTAATATCTGCAGATTACTTCAACATATGGTTGTACCTTAAGTTAATTACTTAATTAACCTGCTATTGTTGTACATTTGGGTGGTTTTCAATTTTTCTCTATTACAGATAATGCTGTGATTAATATCTTCCTAGATTCACCTTTATGCAGTCCATGTTTATTGCCTTAGCATTAATTTATATATCAGAAATTGTTGGATCAGAATGTATGCAGTCAACAATTTAGGTTTTTTATACATTTTGCAAAAAGATCACAGTGACAGCAGCAGTAGGATAGAAATGTAAGGACTGAAATCAAGGGTATGATATCATGCTGCCCAACTTTAATGTCAGCCACTTTTTTCACTGCTGTGGTTGCTGCAGAAAATAGTGGTGATGATAGTGGTGGTGATGATGATGATGGTGGTGATGGTGATGTTGACATTGATGGTGGTGATGGTGACGGTGACGTTGACGGTGCTGCTGCTGCTGCTGATGACATTTATTCAGTAGGCCAGCATAACACACATCCAAAAGAAAGAGAAAAAATAAGACACAACCTAGACATTCTTTTTTCCCTGACATCAATATAAATAATATTTAAAAAGAACTCTGTTCATAAATGATTTTCAAAATTTAAGAATCATGGTGGTTTGTTTTAAAAAAGATTTTGAGTTAAAGAGGGATATAATATCTTTATTTGCAGCTCTTGGTGTGTTCCCGTAGTGTTCATGTCAAAGTTCTCAAGGGTCCCAACTCATACATTAACTCGTACACTAACTTACATGCCAATATATATGGTTTTTTTAATGGCATTTGAATTAACTGTTTAAGGCTGATCAAAGTTTTTAGTTCACTAAAGTAAGACTTCTTGAAATAGTGGTCTGGCTATAAAGAATAGTTCTGGAATATAAAAGATGAGAGACTTCTGATTTCTAGACCCTTGAAATTAAATCACTTTTAATCACCTTTGAAGCAAGAGTTTGTAAATATAAATATATATACAATAAAATATATAACTTATATAATATATAGTATATAAAATATACATCATAATATGACTATAAAATACATATAAATAATACAAAACACTATATACATATATAATATACAATAAAACAAATATATGCATATAATAAAAGCAACCACATGTTCCCCCCTTCCATTTTACTTGTAGAAAGTAGCTTGTGCTATATTAGGACTATAAGAGATGAACTTGAAAATTCTTGACCTTGTTCTTACAAACCTTTGCTCCAAGAGCAGTTATAGATGGCAGTCCGGAAGAGTCAATCTCTTTGAGTATCATACATAAGGTTAATAGACGTTAATTTATGTTAAACCAATACATCAGCAAAATATATTGTATCATTTTTTTTGTTTTTGTATACAAAAGAGATTCCTTTGTGTGATTCTAATATACATACTCCAAAGAGGCATGATTTTGATGAACGTCTCCAGAGAATCTAGTAAATATTAGACAGATACAAATAAACAGCCAAATCGAGCTTTTACTGTTTAAAATAACATTTGAAAATCACTAATAAAATCAATTTCCATATTTTAAAGATGAAAAATATAAGGCCCAGAGACATTTGTTACCCACGGTAACAAAACCAGTTTATACCAGTGTCAGAACTAGAATTTAAATCTTCCTCTCACTCTCTGAATGAGGTTTCATCCACAACATAATTGCCACTTGTCATTTCACAAGCATGGTTCCTCCTCAGGAACATTACATGACCCTCTGGTAGTGGGGTAGGTATAAGAGTTTCCCAGTATCTGGTTAGAGCTCAAGACAAGATTCACAGTAGTCTTTCAAAGGTTATTAAACTTGGACACTACCGTGCTTGCAGACCAATGGCAATGTCAACATTTGCTTCCTGATAGGAGGCTATCAAGAAATCCTCTTCTAGTGAAAGTTCTACCACTGAGGCATAGATAAAGCAGGATTGCAATTTCTGTGTCATATCCAGCTTTCAGTGATATAAGATATCCAGAGTTTCATGATGGCCTTTGACCTAGGAAGAAACTCCAATACCTAAATGAATTTTGGTAATCAAAGATTGTACTTCATAATTATAAGAAGGCAATATGAAATATTTTCAGGTTAGATAAAGGGAATTTGAATGACTACACTTGTCTTTAAAACCATGGAAAGAGCTAATAAGTCGAAATCACAGGATGACAGAACTGGAACTTGCCTTAGAAATACTTTTGCAGGAGTGCCTGGGTGGCTTGGCTGTTAAGCGTCTGCCTTCGGCTTGGGTCATAATCCCAGGGTCCTGGGATCAAGCCCTGCATCGGGCTCCCTGCTTGGTGGGAAGCCTGCTTCTCCCTCTCACACTCTCCTTGCTTGTTTCCCTCTCTCGCTGCATTTCTCTATCAAATAAATAAATAAAATCTTTAAAAAAATAAATAATATTTAAAAAAACGAAATACTTTTGCAAATGAAAGATGGAGACTACATAAGAATGGGCTACAAATAGAACCCAGTTCTTTGTATTTTACTTGTACTGCATTTTCTACTCCCTGCATAGGGCATAAGGATTTCTCTTCCTTCTCAAACCAGTTTTGGATAATTCCTCTTTACAATACAGCCAATTCCATCCAGAAATCTCTCTTGGCTCTAATAGAAAGTGAACACAATCTTTGTTACTCATGAAAACAGCTAAACTTAGAGTATCTCTTAAGACTCAAGTTTTGTTCTAACATAAAATTTCAACTCATACACTGTAATGTGTGATTTGTCTCTTCTGGGCTTCCAACCTGAATCACATTTAAAATTAGATGTTTCAGAACTGGAGCTGGTGAAAGCTTACCTTTTGTTGGTAAACAGACCCCATCTACTTCAATGAAGGGTTGAGTGACTGAGCACAATGTGGGCTGAGGTGCCTCGAGCTCATATTCTAAGATGTCATTCTTGGTATCCTCCGGAATCATTTGAAGTAGTCAAATGACAATCCCATACCGTTCTGTTTCAGCGGTCTAAAGAATTTTGGGGGCCTAAAGAGTTAACACATGAAGACCAGTTATATGATATTTGATGTATATGATGTGACATTGTAGGACTAGTCTTACACACACACACACACACACACACACACACACACACACACACCCCACGTTTCTACAAACCAAGTAAAGAGAAGAAAAAGATGGTGGCCACATAGGAGTAGGTATATACATCCCAAGCAAGATAAGGAATAGGGAAATTATGCAGAGTTACCAAAATCTGTAGATATTGTATCTTATATCTGACTTCTTATTTTACTCATCTCTTTCACCTCTAACATAATACACTAAGAATTAGGTAAGAATGGAAACATTTCCACATCTAAGACCAATACAAAAGATTCCTGGTAGCGCTGTCTGAATGGAACACGAAGACACAGGGAGCTCTAAGCAATAAAGAGAACTGGGGGGCTAGGGCGGGCTGTGGAGGACTTTCAAAGCCAGAGAATGGCAGCTGGATGTACCACTAAAGACCACAAGAACTCGTGCAAGTTTGTTGTGTAACTTTTAAATAAAAGAAATGCTCATGTTTGATCAGGGCATGTTGGCTCGATTGGAATACGTAGGGACTATGTAAGTAGGAATTTGAATAAGCCAGGAAATGGGTTGGAATTGTGGGTAAGAGTGATAGCAAAGTGTAAGGGCAAGTCCCCCCCCCCAAAAAAAAAAGAGTGGAAAGAATCAAGAGGACTTTGGTGGTAGATTGACCATAAGGACGAGTGGGAAGTGATATGTATTTAGGGTCAGAGAGACCTGAGTCAGCTATCAGTTCTACTATGTACTAGCTTTGTGTCCTTAATCTCTCTGAGCCTCAGTTCCTTCCCCTGAAAAATGAGAATGATAATAGTAATACCTACTGCTTGAGCTAGTTGATATGATGAGTTCAAATGTGTGCAAAAGTACCTAGTCCAGTGCCTGACACCTAGCTAGTGCTCAAAGCATGTTAGTTACCAATAAATCTTTGAGGAATTAAGACAGATAAATGATCATGCCATGGTTTCTCGTCTGGGAGACTGATGGAGTGAACTGTGGACAGAATTAAGATGGGTTGAAAATAAAGAGCCCACATATGGAAAAAGGAAGGAAAGCAACAGGGAGAAGGAGCAAGAAAAAAAGGATAATTGTTGGGGCTTACTCAGTTGAGTGCTCTACTCATGGTTTCCTCTCAGATCATGATCTCAGGGTCCTGAGATTCAGCCCCACATCAGGCTCCATGCTCCTTGTCCCCCTCCCTTCCCCTTGGCTCCTCCCCTCTTTCTCTCTCTCTCTCGAATAAATAAATACAGTATTTAATATATAAAAAAATATATATAATTGGTTTTTTTAAATTTAAATTCAATTAACTAACATATAGTACATCATTCTTTTCAGATGTAGAGTTCAGTAATTCATCAGTTACATATAACACCCAGTGTTCATCACATCACGTGCCCTCCTTAATGTCCATCACCCAGTTATCCCATCCCACCTCCCCTCCAGCAACCCTCAGTTTGTTTCCTATAGCTAAAAGACTCTCATTTTGTCTCCCTCTCTGATTTCTTCCCACTTTTCCTTCCCTTTCCCTATGAGCTTCTGAATTATTTCTTATATTCCACATGAATGAAACCATATATTTGTCTTTTTTGATTGACTTATTTCACTCAGCATAATACCCTCCAGTTCCATCCATGTTGATGTAAATGGTAAGATTTCATCCTTTTTGATGGCTGAGTAATATTCCATTGTATATACATACCACATCTTCTTTATCCATTCATCTGTTGATGGACATCTGGGCTCTTTACATAGTTTGCCTATTGTGGACATTGCTGCTATAAACATTGGGGTGTAGGTCCCCCTTTGGATCATGTTTGTATCCTTTGGGCAAATACCTAGTAGTGAAACTCCTGCATCTTAGGGTAGCTATAGTTTTAACTTCTTGAGGAACCTCTATACTGTTTTCTAGAGTGGCTGTACCAACTTGCATTCCCACACTTAAGAGGGTTCCCCTTTCTCCACATCCTTGCCAACATTTGTTGTTTCCTGACTTGTTAATTTTAGCCTTTCTGACTAGTGTGAGGTGGAATCTCATTGTGGTTATGATTTGCATTCCCCTGATGCCAAGTGATATTGAGCATTTTTTTCATGTGTCTGTGGGCCATTTGTATGACTTCCCTAGAGAAATGTCTGTTCACGTCTTCTGCCCATTTCTTGACTGGATTATTTGTTTTTTGGGTGTTGAGTTTGACAAATTCTATGTAGATCTTGGATACTAGCCCTCTACTTGGTATGCCATTTGTAAATATCTTCTCCCATTCTGTTGGTTGTCTTTTAGTTTTGTTGACTGCTCCCTTTGCTGCGCAGAAGCTTTTTATCTCGATGAAGTCTCAATAGTTCACTTTTGCTTTTGTTTCCCTTGCTTTTGGAGACGTGTCTAGCAAGAAGTTGCTATGGCCAGGGTTGAAGAGGTTGCTGCCTGTGTTCTCCTCTAGGGTTCTGATGGATTCCTGTCTCCCAGTTAGGTCTTTCATTCATTTTGAGTGTATCTTTGTGTCTGATGTAAGAAAATGGTCCAGTTTCATTCTTCTACATGTGGCTGTCCAATTTTCCCAACATGAAGAGACTGTCTTTTTTCCATTGGATATTCTTTCCTGCTTTGTTGAAGAAAATAAAAATGCTTCTACGTTCATGAAAGAACATGTTAGTAGAAAACAAATAAAAAAAGATAATTGGTTATTTTAGAATGGGAGACCTTTGTTGAGGATTGATTCAGACTGGGATGACCATTGGGATCAAGAGATGAAAATATTCTTGAGGTCGGAGGGTTGCTGGAAGCTGACATGGGAATGGTTGTGGGACATGGTCCCAAAGATGCCCATCAAGGTCATCAGAGCATATCACGCAGAGGGTGAGGTGACAATCCAGACAGGCCGTTATAGTACAGGAACTCAGATGAAGTCCAGCAAAGAGTAACTAGAGAAACTGGAAATATTGGATTAAAGTGTAGAGAAAAAAACACACAACTAATTTAAAGATTTATGAGTGGTTTACAGAATGGTAAGTACTGATGCTATGGAACTGCTGAATCCCCTTAGGAAGACTGTAGAGAAAGATAAACAAAGAGTTAATATCTATACATAGAGTAATACATCGAACTATCATGAATAATTCACAAAGAAAGAATAAGAAAATAGGCTTTTCAACACTGAATTGCTTATGCTATTAATTATTTAAAAATACAGGAAGTCCAGAAAGACTACAAGTTAATTGAGGGGATAAAAAGAACAGAAAGAAGCATCTTTCAGTGAGTTGCAAAGTTAAATGCAAATGAATTATTTTTGTTTTTTCATATTTTAAAGTCTTTGAAATCAGGATGTATCTCATAATTTAAAAGTTAATTGCCAGCCTATTTCCTTTCTTAGTCGTAGATAACATAATGGCTTACCTTATAATCAGTGGTTTCTTGGATTCATGAAAGGAGATTATTTTGTTGTTGTTTTTACATATGAAAGGAAGGAGGTCATGCCAGTTTTAAATTGTGCATTTAGGAAAGAAAAGGGAATATATTGAATATTTTGAATTTTTCACTCAATGATTGGAGAATACACATTCTTTTTAAATTATACAGGGCATATTTATCAAAAGTATCCATGTCTTGGGCAAGATGGGAAGGGTCAGTAAGTAGTAAATGATTAATATCACAAAGAACATGTTCTCTGACCAATGTTATAAATTAGAGATAAATAAGAAAAAAATTAAGATTCCCACATGTTTGGATGTGTAAAATACTCCTTTATAATTCATGGGGACAAAAAGGAAGGATAGAGAAAATTAAAATATATTTAGATGTGAACACTAAAATAGTAAGGGGCAAATTACATGGGCATCAGACAAGGCAGTACTTAGAGGAAAATATATAGCCGTAAGTGTTACATCATAAAAAAATAAATGCTGAAAATTATTCAGCTAAGCATTTGGCTTAATGATCTGGACAAAGAACAAGAGAGTAAAAAAATAGAAGGAAGGAAAGATAAAATCAGGAATTAATGAAATAGCAAATCAGAAAAATAGAATTAAAAAATAAATAAACTTTGGAAAATATTGACTGAGGAAAAAAGTGAACTGTAATAAGACAGGCAGTATAGAATTAATGTGTAGGTGGATCATGGAACACTACATCAAAAACTAATGATGTACTGAATGGTGACTAACATATTATAACTAAAAAAAAAGAATTAATGTACAGATGGAAAAAAAACCCACTGGAATATGATCTAGAACTCAGCAACAGACTCACATATATGTGAAAACATTACAAATGACAAAGTTGATATTGTAGATTAGTGGAGGAAGAAGGACATTGGTACCGGACCAATATTTTTTTAATAAAAAAATTAAATAGGTTCCTCATGTACGTAAAAGTCAATCCTGTATAGGTTAAGGATCTAAATCTGAAAAGCAAAACAAAGTATTTGGAAGAAAATATAGGTAAATGTTTTAAGATATTCAGAGAAGAATTTCTTCAATGACAAGATACAAAGAGAAAGGAAAATGTTGATTAATTAGGCCGCGTTAAAATTAAAAAAAACTATGAGATGAAAGATAGCATAAAAATATTAAAAATATGTTACATACCAGGAGATATTTGAAACTCACATGACCAAATAAAGGTTTAATATCTAGAATAACCAAAAAGTACTGCAAATCAGTAAAAGATCAATGAATTAAAAAAAAAGTAAATAAAGATAGACATGACAACATGACTGGCTAAGATACGTATGGCAAGATGCTTAACCTTACAAACTGATCAAGGAAATGTAAATTAAAATCACAAGAAGACAACTATTTTGCAACTAGCAGATGCTCAAAACTTCAAAAACTAATACAAAGATTTGATAAGGATGTGTAGCAAAGAGAAGGTTTTTTGAAGAATAATTTGGCAGTACTTGGTAAAATCAAAGATCTTATTTCCAACCACTTCCAGCTCTAGGTCTAGAACAGCAGTTCCCAAACTTGAGCTTACATCACGATCACCTGGAGGGCTTATTAAAATCTGCTCCTGTGACCTTGGAATTTACATGGGCAATAGGTTCCCAGATAATGCCAATGCTGCTGGTTGCAGGACCACACTGAGAACCATTGCTCTAGAGATCTAGTCTTGCATGTGCCCAGGGAGACAAGCATGAGAATATTCATTGCATTGATTGTAACAGCAAGCAATTGGGAGCAACCCAAGTGCCCATCATTGGGAAAATGGACAAACAAGAACGGTGTGAGGCACACTTACATCACAGTTACAGATGATGAGCTTGATTTAAACAAAATATAGATTGAAAAAGAGAAAAGTATATACAACATGACACAATTTTAATAAAGCTTGAATGTGTGCAAAATCATCCTGCATATTGTTTGTAAATATATACATATATTTAAAGTACAAGTAAAAATGTAAACGTATGGTAGGAAAAATATACAAGTTTATGTAGTAATAAGAGACCAACCTCAGGACAGTGATTATCTCTGAGCAAGGAAGAGTAGCAATGAATCCAGGAGAAGCACACGAGGGGCCTCAGCTATAGCTGTGATGTTTTTTTATTTATTTTTGTTGAAGAAAAGATGGAAAATAGAAATGCAAAGGAAAAATGAGATCAGGTAGGTACACGGCCATTTGTCATATGATGTTCTAATTTTTGGGGTCCATTTGAAATATTTCATAATAGTAGTAGTTAAAACGAAAATAGAGTTACTAACTAAACTCAGAAGCCTGTTAGCTCACAGACAGAATATTCAGGTTGGAAGGACTTTTCATTTGACTTGATATGGAGTTTCTTTCATCCTAAAATGTCAACAAAAGAAGAAAAATAGCAGAACTAGGTATTTCAGAGAAAGACTGGTTAGCTAGTAAGTTCAGAGTACATTTGCAATTAATATTCTATATATTTATACTGTACTTTCACACAATATATTTCAACTCATTTAATCCCATCAGCAATTCAGAAATAAGCAGAAAGGAAGTTATTCTTCCCATTTTCCAAATGGAAACACTGAGGCTCAGGGTGGCTAAGGCATCCATTAGCTAACGAAATGCCTGAGCCCGGGCACCACCTGGGTCTTCCACCATTGGTCTCTATCCTTGTGTGTAGGCATCCAGGAGATCTAGGGGACTCATTGGTAAATATCCTAGTCAATCTTATTCCAGCTGAGTTGGAAATGTAACTTTTTCCTTCAAATTTATTTTGTGTCTAATAAAAAACTCAAAAGATTCCTTGCTTATTAAAATGCTTTCAACCAGTGAGCTGTTCTGTGGACATCATGTTCTTGGTTTTTCTACAAGCTCCTGGAGGCAGTGATGTGGCTGATGGGTAAATCCTGGATTTTGAAGTTTGTATGGTCTATTTTCAAGTCCTCACCATCACTCCCTAGCTGTGCGAAGTGGGAGATTTTATCAGCATGGAGAAGCCACAGTTTCTTTATCTGTAAAGTGGGGCCACCTCACTGGTGGGGATTGCAGGTTTTAATGTGTGTGCAGGGTAGCTCAGGGCCTGGCATGTAATAGCAGCTCAAAAGGTGAGTGCTATTCGTTTAATAATTATTACTCTTATTTGTTGATATACTGATGACTTATTACACTTACTCTTTCTCACTTTCTCCCCCATGGGTCCTATCAAATTCAGTATCTCCTGCACTGAAAGGTAAGCACGAATGATCAGAATTGCCAATATATGGAAAGAGCCCAGATGTCCATTGACAGATGAATGGATAAAGAAGATATTGTGGTATATATGTATACATATATATTTGTGTATGTAATATATGATGGAATATTACTCAGCCATCAAAAAAGAATGAAATCTTGCCATTTGTAATGACATGGCTGGAACTGGAGGGTATTATATTAAGTGGACTGAATCAGACAGAGAAAGACAAATACCATATGATTTCTCTCATATGTGGAATTTAATAAACAGAACAGACGAACATAGGGGAAGGGAAGAAAAAATAAAATAAGAGGAAACAGAGAGGGAGGAAAACCGTAAGTGACTTTTAACTACAGGGAACAAACTGAGGGTTGGTTGCTGGAGGGGAGGTGGGTAGGGGTCTGGGGTAACTGGGTGGTGGGCATTAAGAAGGGCACTTGATGTAATAATGAGCAGTGGGTGTTATATGTAACTGATGAGTCGCTAAATTCTACCTCTGAAACTAGTAATACAGTGTATGTGAGTTAAATTGAATTTAAATTAAAAATGAAAAAAAAAAAAAAGGTAAGGATGGACGTCCATGCCTCATTAGTTGATTTCTGTCAATTCAGAATGGAGGAGGTGGTAAGGAGACAAGAGGGAGAGGAGAAGGGGAGAAAGTTCAGTTCAGCAAAATAATTGAACAATTATAAAGTGAAAGAAATGGAATAATATGGATGCAGGCTACTCATAATATTTATTGAAAGATCTGACCTATGTTTAGACTATTTCTTCAAAAGCAACAAAGTAAAAAAAAATCTAGCCTGTACTTTTGTGTCATCGTCATTTGTGATTTTGGTATAATATACAAATTGCTTATAAATTGCCACAAACAGTAAGAATTTCCTGGTTTCTTAAGAATTGCTATTTTGTTAAAAGATTGTCCTATAGTTAAAGTAGTGTGTCTAGAAAGTGTCAGTGAGCATAGCAGTCCTACTTATTCACTGAAATCTTTGCTTAAGCCTTTTCCTGGAAATCATAAATTTGGAAGAGATGCTGTAATTGTAGTGGTTGGATTTAGTTTGAGGCATCACTACCTAGTAGTATTTAATAATGGCCTTTGAGTAGTGAGACTGTGAACTCAAGTAACCTGTTCACCTACAAAGTCTTTGAAAATGGGGCATGCAGGCAGATTGCAGTGTAATGGTTGATACCCACTCCAATCTCCATTTAGTTTTAGGAGGGTCTGAGCATTGATCTGCTGTATACTCATTACTTAATGAACGGACCCATGTTTTCCCACTGGCTTAAGTCTCTGGATCTTGGCTTATGCTATTTCCTCTGCCTGGCATGCCCCTTCTACCTGGAGAATGTAACTCAAGAGTTAAAGAATTAATTCAGGGATTTTTTTTTTCTTAAGTAGGCTCCACATGCAGCGTGGAGCCCAACTTGGGGCTTGAACTCACAACCCTGAGATCAAGACCTGAGCTGAGACCAAGAGTTGGATGCTTAACCAGCTGAGGCACCCACGTGCCCCTAATTCAGGGATTTCTTGAGCTGACTCTGGCCCTCAATGGAACTGATGAGTCTCCCTGCTGTTCCAATAATAATAATAATAATAATAATAATAATAATAATAAAGTTTTATCAAATATTTTTATATGCCAAGCATTGGTCTAAGCACTTTGTATTACCTAACTCATTAATCTTCACCATGATGAAGGTATTATTATTAAAGGAGTCAGGATATGACTTTGGACTGTTTGACTCTACTACTCATTTACTATACTCATACCCATCAATGTCTCCTCAGTGTAAGGTTTCTCCAACTATATCCAATAGAAAACTTATTTTTTCTAAGAGGTCAACGGTTAAACTTGAAATATAAAAGGGAAAAATAGGCTAGTTTTGTTTGCAAATAAGCTCTTGGATACCACAATAGTCATAGTCATAATTTCAAGGCTCTGAGAAGTCCAGTAATAAGGAAGCCTATTTAATTTTGCTTCTCATAGTCTCCCAAAGAAAAACATGCCCAGATTCAGATTTTACTTCTTTCTTTCTTTCTTTCTTTCTTTCTTTCTTTCTTTCTTTCTTTCTTTCTTTCTTTCTTTCTTTCTTTCTTTCTTTCTTTCTTTCTTTCTTTCTCTTCTCCTTATCCACTTCCTCCCACCTCTTCTCTTCCATGCCCATTCTGACACACATTGGGTAGACATGTTTCAATGCCCACATGTAGTTTTGTACTTATCAATCTATAGAGTAATTATTTCTACATATATTTCTTGTATTAGGCTGTGAACTTCTTCTTCTTCTTCTTCTTCTTCTTCTTCTTCTTCTTCTTCTTCTTCTCCTTCTTTTCTTTTAAGTATGCTCCATGCCAGTGTGGAACTCAACATGGGGCTTGAGATCAAGATCTGAGCTGAGATCAAGAGTCCAATGCTTACCTGACTGAGTCACACAGGTGCCCCCTAGCCTGTGATCTTCTCGAGGAACTGTGTCTTACTGTTATGTTATTAGCTTTGTTCACTGTGACATGATGGTTGTGTGCAGGTTTCTTATCAGGCTCCGTTCAGGAATGTGTCAAAGATACTGCTTCCTCTTGGAAGGGAAAAGTGGGCATCGAGATAATTGACATACTGGACACTGGTGACTGGTTGACCAATTGTGCCCCGACCAAATCACAAACATGAAAGACAGGTAGACTTGTCTGACATCAAGATGTTGGTGATCAGTGTAAGAGCTCTTCAGTAAGGACATAACAGCTCCATTTTGGTGAAGACCTCCAGGGAAGTTGTCCAGGATTGAGTATTTTATTCCCTGAAGATGAATTCTTAAGATCAGTGACTGTACAATAAAGCTTCTTGGAAATAATTCTCTGAGTCAATAATTTCATTTTACATATGAGAATGTTGGGGCCGAAGAGGGGAAGTAAGAGGTGTGATGTCACCTGTCACTGGCACAACTTGGCTGGAATGACCAATCTGGCCTATTAGGAAAACAAAACAACACAAAAATCCATGGAACTCTGGCCGTAAAATAAATACATGGGAGATGGATGCCTTTTTTTATGAAAGAGGGCAGAAGCCAGCACAGATGCCCATGAGAAGCATGTGGGTCAGGAAAAATCTCGGCTGAAAGAATCATCGATTGACCGGTCTACAGAAGACCCATTTGGCAATCCAAAGGTGGAAGGCCACTTGGTAGTTTACTAGCTTGTGATGCAGATCTGGGTGCAGTGGGAGTAGCCCAACAAGTGAGCCAGGACTAGAAAGCCCTTGAGATCCAGCACTTCAGAGCTACAAGACAGAATTTGCTGGAAGAAGTTGCTCCAAATATAATCTTGTTACGTGGGAAGACAGGACAATATTCTTTGCAGAAGTGGCTTTGATTGGAGAAGACATACCTCTCGGAGATGTTTATTATCTCTTACTCAAAGACTGCAAGTAAAACCACAAATGCTTTTTTGTAAATTAAAACCATAGATTTCCAAATATGAAATAATCATTAACAATGGTTGAGCAATTTATATGTTCTAAGTGTTTTATCTATGTTAACTCACTGCACCCAGTGACTTCCTAAGGTAGCTATGATTACTATCCCCATTTTACAGATGAGGAAACCGAGGTATGGACAAGTATCCAGCCCAAAGTCATACAGCTAGTGGTTGATGGGAGGCAGGATGAAAGAATTTGCTAGTTTTGTTTCTATCACTTACTGCACATTTCCTATACTTCTTATATTATGAGCAACATTTTAGTAGTTTAGGGCTGGATTTGCTTAAGCAGTTTGAGACTGTCGTATTGTTCTGCATACGAGTTTGAGCTGTAAAATGATGACAATTGTGACGGGCACCGAGGAGATTTACAGCCATGGTGCATTTGACGTAAGGGTCAAGAAAGCAAATGTGAATCTTGGAGGAATGGAGAGAATGTCTACATGTCTCCTGGGACTTGTAAGTCTTGGCTCTTGTGGAGTGGGATGGCGTTGTGGAGGGACAAGACAGGAGGATATATGAGATCATGGAAACTCCTTCTTTCATCAAGGCCTGACACTCCCTCCTTGAGAGGTCACCTACTATGTGCAACTTGCATATAAGTCTTCGGTGATGTGACCAGCATCAACTCATCCATCGGATGGCTTATTATCCAGTGGTCCATGCACACAGAGAAGCACCGAAGCAGTAACCCCTGAACAAGGAATTCAAAGGAGACTTCACATCCACCTTAGGGACTTTGGAGACCGGTCATGGAAGAATGGACCTTTTGGCTGGAATTGGAGGAGGAGGAACTTTGACTTGTAGATTTGGGGCAAAAGATAGTCCTTGTATGCTAAGCAGAGTGAACCAGAGTCCAGAGGGGAGAACATGAGACCATGTTTGGAGAATAGGGAGCCACCCTGCACAGAGGAAGGGTTTGGAGAATGGATGGAGAAGTAGGGAGGTCTCCTACGCGGCTGTCTCCAAATGTGTGGGAAATCACATTTAAAGCCACTTGCCACATCTCTTTGATGTCAGTTTCAAATGCCTGTCACAGAGTAGGTGCTCAACTAGTCTTGTGGACGTGATGAATGGATCCCACAGTGCAAGGAGGTGAAGTGATTTGGTAGCATCGAGGACTGCCCACCAATCAATTGTCCGGAGGTCAGATAGTAAACACAGCTGTAGAACATGCTGGCCCTCAATTCCTGGACCAAATTTCAGATGCTAAAATGCTGGACTTAACTCTTTGGGAATGTCCGAAAATGACCTTAGACACTTGCACCACGCCCTCTTTGGCCCAGTCTATACTGGCTGATGTGAACTATTTTTCTCTGGGTTGTGTACCATCTTTTCTTGTTTAAAGCAATGAGAACTACAAACCCCAGCACCCTGGATTTATCTACAGGTCCATAAAATCCTAGCAACCAAAGGTATTTTCTTTATTCGGAAGAAGTAGAGCACTTTTAAAGTTCAGAAATATATATATATATATATACACACACACTGGGTTTTGAAATGGTCATTTTTTCCCCCTCAGCTATGCCATTATAGTGATCAGCCAAGCTCCGGCAAGGTAAATACTTTTGGAAAATAAGTGGAAATTTGCTGCAAATCAGTCCCTTTTGTGCATGGCCGCGGGAGCATGTTGAAATGTTTGGACACTAATACCCATTCATTTTCTTGGCTCCATAAATAAAAGCCGCCATCTCCGTGGCGGCCGTGAAATGGTATTCTTCAGGGCCCAGCAGGGACCCCCATCCTTATTACCACCGCAGGGGGCAGGACAGGCCCAAAATAGCAAGACAACTAAATCAAGACATTTTCAATGTCTAACAAAATGACTGTGTTTTAGAAAGAACCAAAAGGTTGGAAAAAATTGGACAGCTTTTGTACTTAGTGTAATACCTTTGTTAAAAGAGTTCAGATGGGAGAAAAAAAGAATCTTTTAAAAATGCATCAGCATATTTCTGAATATCATTTAAAATCTCCAAAGATCTTATGAAACCGTGCATGGGATGCACTGAGGGAGTCATCAGAGGATTCGAGCTGAAGATATATTCCATTTGGGGACCCCAGCCTACGGATTGTCCTGTGGGCCGTCAGCAGAATCGGGCCAGTCTTATTATGTGTGTAGGTTTGATGGGGGAGTAACTTCAAAAGGAGGTCAGAGAAGCTTTTGAAGGAGGCTGAACAGCTATTTGGGCATGCAGATCTTTCTGAAATGAAGGTTGTTTTTTTTTTTTTTCCTAAATAGGCTAGTAGAATTGAACGTGTTTTACCTATTACCCTTTTCTTTCATCCAAGAGAGAAATTAGCAGAAGTATTTCCTAAGAGTTCTAAAGGCATGGCACTAACGGTGGGGAGCGGAGCCTTGGAGCCAAGGATTCAGGAGATATTTTGGGGATTCTCTCCCTTTCACTGCCACCCTGCCCTGACAGTTAAGAAGAAGTGTTCACCCATTCTGAAGAAACAATTAGCTCCTTTTGTTGGCGTATTATATCTCCCATAAATAAGTATCCAGTCCAATAACAATTAGTCCTGAATTCTTTCGCATCGTGTAATGCCACACCACTGACATTATTATAATTAAGCGTGTAAATGTAACTCATACTTCTGACACAGACCAGTCATTTTCTGTAGTAATGTAACTCAAAAAGTTTCCTGCGAGTGTAAACCCCGCAAGACTCTTGCCAAGTCCCCCCAAGTTAACGTGCCACAGCGTTCTAAACCACAAATCTTCCGAATTTTTGAAAGTTGATAAACAAAGAGAAAACTATCCCCCCCCCAATCTCATCTTCAGCCTTTTATGACTCAGACTTTAATTAGAGCCATAAACATTACCTTGCCTAATAAAAATTCCAGTATTTCAGAGCTGGCTCGGAAAATGTGAACCACATCTGGTGAAGCCGGAGCTAATGAATATCTTTATAGGTGTCTTCCATCCACTGGAGTTTAAACAGAAATAGTCAGGAGTGCTTACATCAAAGCCCGAGGCAATCGAGGGCTGTTGCTTGCTTTCCAGTCTGAACTGATAACAAGTAGACCAATTTTTATAGGCTAGTAAAAGCGATGGTTCACGCGGAGAAGCACTTTCCTCCACCGTGCTTGCCGTTCTGTGCTGATGTCCCTGGTTGGGTCTGCTTTAGGCCAGCCAGCTAGTTAGTTCGACACAGGCCCAGGCAACAGGGGGAAAAAAAAAAAAAGTAAAGCAAGACAGGGATGGGGGGCTCTGGGGGGCTCTGGGGGGTGGGAGGGTAACAAATAGCTATGCTTAGATTTAGACAAAGCACACGGTGACCCACACAGACCACATCTTCTTGCAGAGATCTTTTAAAAATCTGCTCCGTGAAGCCTTTGCTTGCGGCCCAGATAAGGCTTATGTAACAAGACCGAGTGAAAATTAAGCAGCAAGCCGAAGGAGCACACTGGTGCTAATACGTGTTTTGAAGCGCCAACTGGCCTGGTGCAATGTCATAGCTCCAGGCGAAACATGCAGGTGGTCGAGGGGCTGCTTTTTCAAAGGTTACCCTACAAAGAGCATACCAGCCCTTTTCCGTCAATATGGGCTAGTACCCCGGGAGCTCCCGGACAATCAGAAAATAATGACATCAACCTGACCATGGTTAAGTACATAACATGCTGAAAGTTCACGGATGTGTAGTCTGGAACAATAAAGAAAAAATAAAGACGCTTGCTTGGCGGGCCCCAGCTGTTATTAGCCATGCTGTGAGATCAAGGAAAGGTATGATATGGACTGCCATTTCAATTGGGACCAGGTTAATCTCTCAATTGGAGGAGAAGAAAAACAACAACAGAAAAGCAGCTCTCAGAATGAACAGAGGGGACGGGCGACAATATCTCTATTTGCATAATCTGTGTTTAACCCTTTACTAATAGAGACCACGTTTCCTTCAAATAAGCTTAATTTTCTTTAGACTAGTGGGCAGAGAGCCCTAACACCTCCAAGTTCAGCCCATGAGCGTACTATCTAATATTCATTTAATATGTATTGCTGAGACGTACGGCTTAAGGGGTAAAACTCTAACCGTGTAGATTAAAAGTGACAGGCATCTCTTCAAGGAAACACCGTTGGAATTTATTCGGGTCCGGCCTCCACTGCTGACTTTGTGATCTTCAGAAAGTGGCTTAATCTCTCGGCTTTAGCTTCCTCACTTGGAGAATGGGTTAGAATTAAGTAAGAGAGTTGGGGATTAAGGAAGCCTCACACACCAATATTGTTTGAGAAATTTCTTTTAAAACACAAAGAGCTGTCTGCGTGCTGTTAAAGGCAACGGATGGCTGAGTGCGTTGCACACGCACATGTCGAGGCGGTTCTGTGTGAGTAAGTGTGAGGGTGTGCACTCCGGAAGCTGAGGGGAGTCCTGGGGGATATTGGCAGCAATGAAATGGGTGAGCTAAAATCTTGCCAGAAATTGGTGAGTGGAACTGGATTTTTTCACCTGGAAGGACTGAGTTTTGAGTTCATCGGTTGTTTTAATTTTAATTTTTTATTTTTTCCTGTTTGTTTGTTTTTGTATTTGTTTTTTATCATTTCCCATCCCAATGCCTTCTACCTATAGTTTTTACTTCCCAAATAAAGTGTGAGGGCAAGGATCTCTGCAAATCTAAAATACACCATTTCATGCTATGCCTTAGAAAAGGAAGATGGAGATGTTCCAAAATTGTTTCTAGTTCAGCAAAGGAAGCCCCTGTTAAGTTCCAGTGTCACTGTTAACTTGGTCCATTGATTCTCATGTTATTCTAGTCGTTACAGGAGGTTATAGGCTGAAGGCAGGTGTGCATACAGGTGGTATCACTACCTGTGGTCCCATGGCTGCAAAGAAACTGCTCTGAACAATCCTCGTAAAGCATTCTTTCTTTTTCCCTCAGCTATTTACTTTCGTTTAATTATAAACATACTGCAGAGAAAAGCATACGAGAGAAGGAAAAAGTTTACACAATCTTAGCTTCCAGCTCAAACAAAAAGACTGTTTTGACACGGTTCATTCTCTTCTAATTATTCTTGTATTTTTCTTCCTTATGGAGGCAAGAACATGTCATATGTGAATTGTGTTAAACTTTTTTCTTGGTCGGTATTATTCTATGTTACTCAACTCTTTATAAATATGACTTTTATTTGGCTGGATGACATTTCATCTTCTGAGTTGGGTTATGGCAAATGTTTAATGTAATGTTAAAGTAAGGCTACCATATATAATGATTCAATTAAGTCATTTTGTTTAAGGACTTCCCTCATTTGAGTTTTTTTTTTTTTCCTTAATATAAATTCTGGCTGGAAGAACAGAGTAAACTCTTGAAAAGCAACAGATCTAGTTGAAGGTCCTCTTTACAATAAATCCTATTAAAAAAATCACCCAAGTATTTATAGCTTTAGCTCTAAGAATAGAAAGGAAAATATTATAATACTTAAAAATACATTTAACCAGAATTTTTATACCTAGGAGTCAGGATAGGCAATAAATCACACAGATAGAAATTAGGCTGTGCGAGGAATCATCACTTCATTCTTGGAAATAATCTCAGCCAACCTGCTAGCCTCAGCCCAACCAGTGGTCACTAGTTTCATGGTGTAATTGACTGAATAATGAAGCTTGTGGTATAAGGATCTCTTCTACTATGCCCATGGTTAGTTATATCCCAGAAAACTTCTGGGATTGTGGGGGGTTTATATTTATTGACTCTAACCCACAGAATCATATATAAGAGTATATTGGGTTTTGACCCCATGATCGTAACCTGGGAACATAAGGGACAAGAACTTCTCTTAATACATACTGTTTCTGTCCCTCAGGCTTTACTCTGGATTAACATCTACTGTCCTGCTAAGTTTTCAAGTCCCCAGTGTTTCCAGTAGAGAAAAACTAACAGTGTTAGTTAATACAGAGAGCTTAAATCATAGCAATTTAGGTAAGTAATAGGTAAGTGCTGCCTCAAACTAAGGTTTTCTTGATAAGTTGATGCTATATTTGGATATATTTGTGAAGACTTAGGCACATCAAATTCAGGACTGCCATTCAAATTCAGTACTGTCATTTTTATAAATTCCTTCTTAACAAAACCAATTTTTTTGTTCGTTTGTTTGGGTTTTCCAACATTTCGATCGTCTGAGGTAGCTTTGAATCTTTAAAAACGCCATGTACCAAGGCTGGTTGGCTCATAAAATTAAATACACTCATTAAACATTTGGCAATTTCATTCAAGATGGAAGCTGATTGCGGGTCATCACGGTTATGAATACGCTAAAACACAAAGAACAAACCCCAGGAATCATAAAATTCAATATGATAGGAATGTAACCTAAAAGAATACATTTTTTCCTTCAAACAAAAGAATCATGGCTCATCTCTTTACTAGTTTCCATTAAAGCTCCTCTTTAATGATATCTGATAATAGGTTAAAATGTCATGGATTAGATCAAAGTGAACAAAGAAGGATGGGGAGAAAAAGTAAGAAGTGGAGAATCAGAAGTACCACTACCTTTATTTTTTAGAGACTAAAACAAAATCCATTAAAAAAGCTAGGTTTATTAAAATAATAAGTTGGAGATGAAAGATTAATGTTTTAGACTATTTGCCTAATGATTTAAGAAAAAAAACACATGGGAATGAAATGGTAGAGTCATCTATCATTAGTGAGACTCTCCAGCTCTTTAATTAAAGAAGAGAAGACCACTCCTTTTACTCCTGCCCTTGGTGAAAGTCCCATGGAAAACAAAAGCTCACATTTCTGGAAACTTGGGCCAAATCTCCTGTTAGAGCAAACACTGACACTGAAAACTATGGAATCAGCTCTTTGGGGAGAATGTAAAGACCAGTCTTCAGCACTGGGTAGTTCTAACTGAGGATTGGTCAATAAATGAGTTATCATAGGACTTAAGAGAAATCTATGTTATTTCATATGGAACTATTATTTTATAGAACTCCTATTGAGTTGTTCCATTAAAAATGACCTTCCCCTAGAATGAGGGAACAGTTTGCATTATAAAGAATGTAAGATAAATCACATAGGCTAAAATACCCTTTCTCAGCTTCCCCCGATCTCATCCTTTGCCAGTTCTCATTTGAAAAGATGCTTTCTATTTAAAATGGGTAATCAGATGAAATTTAGTAGTTAAGCCATCATTAGTTTCAGAAATACATTAAATCCTATCTTATTTCATGCAAAAATTCTACATGACCACAATTCGGTGTGAGTGATAGGGAGACCTCATAGCATCCAGAGAAGTGTGTGGCATTCCAGCTAGCAATCTGAAGCGGATCCAGACCATCCCGGCCTGGAAATGTCACAAATACACTCTATCATAAAGCCTCGCGTATCATATATATATTACAAACATCTGCTATAATTACGTATGTATTTAAAGCTACCAGCTGCTTTTAAGTCTGGGTGGAAGGAAGGGGGGATTAATATTAAATAATATTGACTCACTAATACTCTCATTGAATTTGTTATTATTCCAGATGCAATCTCAAAACATGGTGTAATTTTTTTTTTCTCATTCAGTTAGCTTTTCCTCAGATATTTATTATAGGGGAATTCTGTCAAGATCTCCATTGAAAGAATAGAAATAATTATACTACTCTACGTTCTAATATCAAAGCAGGAATTTTGCTTCATTAGTTAAATGGAGGGGTGGGATGAGGGATGAACAAAAATAGAGGATCAGAAGGGGAATTACCATTTGTTGAGTCCACACCGTGTTTCAGAAACTTTAGAAACTATGCATTGTCATAAAATCATCACCACAACATTCACACCTGAGTATTGTCACCCTTTTAGAGAATGGGACACAGATATTCCAAAAGATGTGTCGTCTGCCAGAGAGCAGAGCTCCAGTGGACCAGGTGAGATCTACTCATGTCTCCCCGACTTCAAAGTAGTACTTACTAAGAAGTTACTGCACTACTGCTTGAATTTCTAAGAAACATTAAGCAAAACATATACTCTTTTTTTTTTTTTTTGCTAATAAGATGACCAAGACTGGAATTTATCTTTTTTTTTTATTTTAATGTTTTTTTATTATATTATGTCAGTCACCATACAGTACATCCCTGGTTTCCGATGCAAAGTTCGATGATTTATTAGTTGCGTATAACACCCAGTGCACCATGCAATACGTGCCCTCCTTACTACCCATCACCGGTCTTATTAACTGAATTCAAGATGATGTATGACATAGCAAATACTGACTGCCTTTCTATACTCCAAAACTTTCTTCCATTGTGATTATCTTGAGCCAGTAAACTTGTGTCCTCTGGCATCCTCTATAACATAATAATATCTCCCCTGAAAATATGTTTAAGGTAGTGTGCACCGAAATAAAGGCCCGATGGAGCTTCTCAAAAGCTGGAGAATGTGTCCTCATAGAAACTATCTTCTCTGGTCTCCCCATAATGACCTGCAGAGTTTCATATATGAGAGGTTAATACAAATGATAAGAAAGAATTGAAATGTATTTCTTTTATCATTCAGTTTTTCACGTTGGTGGACTTCAATCTAAACACAATTTTCATGATTTTTCAAGGGAAGAGTAGGAAGAAAAAAAAAACCCCCAGATGATGGACTTATTTATTGCTGTTCTTTTTAAATCGTCATTTGCACCAGGATTATCTTTTCTTTTGAAAGGAGACATTTGAGGGTGCAACTGTGGTTTTGAAAGAATTCAATAGTGGGCTGGAAAAAAAACTAATGAAAAGAGTGGAACCAAGAACCCCGAGGATAGAAACATTGCTGTTCATTCAGAGGACTGCATCTGCAGGATTCCACAGCTCTCCGGACAACCCCCCACCCCCCACGGGAGGCCACCTGTAAGAGTCCAAGACCTTCCGCCTCCGGGGGCTCTTTAGCGTCCACGCTTTACAGTCAAAGAGCCAGCATGCACTCCGTGCGGTGCTCTATCTGGTGATGGCTCTTCTAAAGCATATACCTGTCCGTTAGGAATGGCAACGAGAGTCCCAACTCATTTTACATAGGTTACTGCACAGCAGTGGATGTTAATGACTTTGGAGTGTTTTGTCTTTGACAATAAGCCGAAATCTTGACTATGCAATTGACTGCAACTACATAAATTGCTATTTGGAATGAATCTTAATATATACACTTGTGTATATGCATACAGCTAGCTGCACTTTCCCCATACGATCATGGTTGTTAACATTCTACCCATTTTAAGTGAGCAAATTTGAATAAAATGGCTGCGTAATACATTCTGTGTTAACATCAGCTATTTAAAGAGCCCAAGGATTAAAAGTTAATTCCATCCTTTTAATTCAAGGGACATATAAATGGCATTATGGGTAGAGCCAACCCCTCTTTTATCAGTCCTTTCATGCTGCCTCCTCACTAATTCTTGGTTGTTCAAATGCTACCTACATAATAAAAGCCTTGAGTTAATTTACTAAGATTTTACACCAGTGCAAATGAAAGAAAGGAAAGTGCTAAACAAGGCAATTAGCACTCTGTTTAGTGCACTCCCAAAATAAATGTAGGCAATTTACAATTTGGCAAATGGCACTCTACCCAGATCCAACTCATTTATGCCTAAGGGGGTGGTACAGTTCATTAGGGGGAAAAAGTGTTTATATATATTATGCTATTGAGGCCCAACCCATTTTGTACTCCAGCAACAGATGCGACTCCTCCTGAGGTTTATTAGTGTTTCTTGCAGAAAAATGCCAAACTATTATGCTTTCAAATAAATGGTCCAAAAAGAATGCCTTTTACTATTGAGTATTAGTAGCTAGCGTTACAAGACGGGGGTGGATAAGTGTGTGTCGGGGATGGCTTGCAAAACCTAGAGTCATGGGTGGGGGCCTCTTTTATGGCTCTTGAAGCCCGCGTTTCCACTCGGATTCCAGTTGCTGCGATCCGCTGGAACTGTTCATTTGAATACTACTGACTGTTTCTTAATTGACAGGAAGGTTGCTCCAAGCCTTTCATGTTTATTCTTGTAAGCCTCTTATTAGTGCAAAAATAAGAGATGTTGTTAATGCAGAATCACAACCAACATTAATATTTAAGACGCTAGAACGATAAAGGTTAAACACGTGTGTATATTGCTTTTGAACAAAGAGCTTTACAAAAGAGTTCAGAAACATAACGATGGGCCGAACTGGGAATCCTTGTGCCCGAAGTCTGAGTTTCTCATGCTCAGGGTTTTACTCTTGATTTGAGGAAGATGAAATTCTTGTACTTCACTTTCACTAAGTACTGTCTTCTGGAATTTGGATTCCTGCAAGAAAGGAAGTATGAAAAATTAATATCTGAGCAAGGAAGTCACGGTAAAATCCACCAGCCTCTCCTGTATTTTTGTTTATTTCGGAGTCTATATAGTTCCACTCGGTTTAAAAAAAGAGAGAGAGAGAGAGAGAGAAGGCAAGGTAAAAGCATTCTTTTGTGCCCTCTAGCTGCTGGAAGCACAAATGGAAAATAAAATTCTCTGATGATTAAATTCACCTCATCTGGATGGGGGGGGGAGAGCTCCATTATCCCTAGGAGCTAGAGCTTTTCTTTATAAAAAAAATACCCGAATAAATAAAAGTTTACCTTCTTGAATTAATTGTGCTTTTATTATCACTAGACAAAGCAGATAATAATTCAGGAGGGACTCACAGAAAATTAAACTGGTCTATTACGTCCCTCAGCTGATTAATATGACATACACATTTTGGACTATGTGTTGCTTTGAGTATTGGTCACTGATTTTAATTCTATTGCTAAAGGATGTTGAGTAAGGATTACAATCCAAAGTTACTTTGGTTTGTTTGTTTTAGGGATAGCGCAATGGCTTGGAGAATTAATGACAAAGCTAGGATGTCCGTGCATGTTTATGAATGTGAGGGGGGGTGTATTTCATTTATACATACTCTGTCACTTTAAGCGGTTTTTTCTTTTTCTTTTTTTGCATGAGAATGCTATCAAAATCAGTCTTTAATAAAATATTAAATTTGTGGATGGACTCCCTGATAGCAGTTTGGGTTGCAACCCTTTAACTCTGGGCTACATTTCAAATATAAGAGTCAGCACCCCATGTGGCTCCCTTGCCACTGAAGAATGTTTTGTGAAGGTGGAATCAATGGCATATTTCTGGGATGATTCCACAAAGGAAAGACCCTAACGCCCAATTTACTGAGAGGTTCATTCACGGGGAGGCAAAGTCTTCCAGCCTGGCATATGCATGCTGCCTGGAATTGTGAGAAAGTAACAAGACAAATTGTTTGAAATTTGCAGAATGATTAAAGAAAAACTAAACGAAGCAAACAACTCTTCAGTTTTCTTAAGAAAATGGTTTCCTAGGTGCCCTGCCGTTTTCAGTGTGTTTTGTAGAGTGTGCGAGTGTGGGGAGGGAGTGGCTGGGGTGGGAGGGAGTTGAGCTGTTTAATGATTCAAGGAAATAGACAAAAGC